>NW_027150893.1:0-1924 GCF_020186115.1 Histomonas meleagridis
ACACACACACACAGCGCTATTGAAGCTTCGCGTGATACGCTCGCTTCAAGCCGCGCTACATAAAAGAAAGCATTAACGACGAGAGGATGATTGAAAATTAGGATTAACGGTAGGTTTTAAGGAAACATGTGCGAAAAATAAAAATATTAAAACCTTACTTACTCTTACCTAACTTACCTATAAAAACTAGAAAATTTAAGAAAGAGGATAAATACATGCGGACAAAAACCAAGGTAAGTAAGAGTAAGGTAAGTAAGGAAATTAAGCTTAGTTTTGAAGTAGTTTTTTGTTTTTTTATTCTTACTAAAAAGATGTCAGAGGTAAGTATTGATATAAACGACAAATTCAATCTAATGGATATTAGAAATAATGCTCCCTATGATTTAAACGGAGATGACGCAATAATCGATTTAAAGAAATGTTTCTTAGCCTGCGATTCAACACCTGAAGTATTCATGTTTAAAGATTATGACGCAGTGAATGATTATGTTAAAGTAAGTTACACATCAGAAAACGTTGCAAAACAAAAGCTAAAGAAAATAATTATTGGCAAAAGAACTGAAGGAAACAAAACAAAAAAATGTTTCCGCCTGGGATTTATATTTAGTAAATGCGAACATATTTACGGTAAAAGCATTAAAATTTTATTCAAATGACCCTCAAATTTTTTCTTATTTTAGAGGTTATGATTATAAAAAGCTTGATAAAGTAAAAACAGAAATTATACAACCGTTTTTAGATCACGTCAGAGAAGTAATAGCAAATGGTAATGAAGAAATTTATAGATATATTCTAATTTGGATCGCGAGCATTCTTCAAAAACCAAATTTTAAAACTGGAGTTGCTTTAGTTATATTAGGAAATCAAGGAACAGGAAAAAATACATTCTTTACAGATGTAATATGCAAATTAATGGCGAGATACGCAAATGAAAATGTTACGAATATAGAATCAGTAGTCGGTAAATTCAATGCAACATTGGAAAACAAAAAATTACTGGTTTTAAATGAACTACAAAGTATTGATACTAATAAATTTTTAAATTCCGATGCATTAAAATCTATAATAACAGATAAAACAAATATAAATCAAAAGAATGAACCGATGAGAGAAACAGAAAATGTTGCGAATTTTATAATGGTATCGAATAATGATGTTCCAATAAAGATTGAAAGTTATGATAGAAGATAAAAAAAAAAAAAAACAAGTGATAAGCATTTACAAGATTTTGATTATTTCTCAAAACTTGCTGATTCATTCACGCCTGAATTTTATGAAAATTTATTTACATTTTTCATGTTAATGGATGTGTCGAAAGTAAATTTAAGAAGAATTCCGAACAGTGAAGCAAAAGAAAATATAAAAGAAGCTTCAATGTCAAGTTATGAAATATTCGCTAGAGACAATTACGAAAAAAAAAAAAACATAACAGGTCCTGATTTATTTAATTTATATTGTGATTTTGTTGAAAAAAATAAATTCAACAGTTGCAGTTCAAGGACTTTTATTGCAAATATGAAAAAATTCACTGGGATCGCAACGCCAAAGTGGATTAATGGAAAAACAACAAAAGTGTATAATTTATTACCAGAAGTTTATGATAGGTTTGAAGAATATCACAAAAAATTAGAAGAACAAATAGTTGATGATGAAATTGATGATGATGCTTTATGAAGAATGTTTATTTTTATCAAAAAAGTATGTTTAAAATTTTGAGGGTTAATTCTAACCTAAAAGTTAACCCTTTTTTTAACCCTTTACGAAACGGAGAAAATGAGCATTTTTTGAATGATTTAACGCAAAAGTTGAGATACAAAAATCAGAATATCTCGTTATGTGTTTAATGGATTATTGAAATAAGAATATAAAAATAAATGCTAATATCAGTTTTGCTTTTCAAAAAATTCTTTTTCAATTTCTGACT